>NC_053429.1:23925844-23970500 GCF_007990345.1 Gossypium hirsutum
AAAAGATGTTAAGTTGTCGAAATGGACGGGAAAAAATGTTCAGTAAAGTTGTTTGATCAAACTGAAAACTGTATTTTGACTGAAGCTGCCAACTCTCCTAGTGGCACGCCGGGGCACGAATGCAGGCCAAGGAAGTTTGTCGCATGTTATAGTGAATGCATTGGCATCCCTACTTGGGTTGGGCTTGCGCTATTAGATGCAAGAACGGTGCGACGTCTGGTGGGGGGGGGCCATATGCGTCGAGAACAATTAAAGGCCACATGAGCAAAATTATCTGCCGACACCATGAATCTCGAACCATAGCTGGCCGGATCAGCCTATTCGGTCCTTGAATAAATATTGTGCGACATTCATTTATTTGGTGAGAAGTGTCCATGTATATTCGGAATTACAAAGAGGTCCAATTTTGATGACTCAAAGGATTGAATCTGCGACAAAGGCGTTGGCTGAGTTGTTGAAGATTATGACTTGTCATTGATTATACCCGGGAAGGCTAATGTGGTGCGGACGCCTAAGCCGAAAATCACTGTTTCTTTACGAGCGATGAATGTACACTGTCTGTTCTACCCGACAATGTGTTAGTAGCTGAATTAAAGGCCAAACCATTTTGATTCATCAATCGTGAAGCTCAGAAAGTCGATGATGAATTGGTTGCAAAAGGGCTGAATGTGTTTCGAATATGGAATCAGAGTTTCAAACTGATGATGATGATTGTTTGAGGTTCAGAAGTCGTTTGTTTGTTCCAAGAAATATAGAACTTATTTCGATGATTCTGAACGAAGCTCATTGGAGCCGAATGTCAATTCACCCGGGGAGTATGAAAATGTACAACGATCTGAGACGTCAGTTTTGGTGGCATGGTATGAAACGAGACATTTCCGATTTTGCTTCGAAGTGCTTAGTATGTCAGCAAGTGAAGCGGAACATCAAGTGCCTACGGGTTTACTTCAGCCGATCATGATACCTGGATGGAAATTGGATCGAGTCACGATAGATTTGTATCTGGGTTGCCAGTGTCGGCAAGTAAGAAGATGCGATTTGGGTTGTTGTTGATAGACTGACTAAGTCGGCTCACTTTATCCCCGTACGCACGGATTTTTCATTGGATAAACTAGCTGAATTGTATGTTTCTCAGATTGTGAGATTACACGGGGTACCTATTTCTATTGTGTCGGATAGAGATCCGAGATTCACCTCACGATTTTGGAAGAAATTGCAAGAAGCTTTGGGTACCAAGTTGCATTTTAGCACCGCTTTTCACCCCCAAACCGATGGTCAATCCGAGCGGATAATTCAGATACTCGAGGATATGTTGAGATGCTGCATCCTTGAGTTTAGTGGTTCATGGGAACGGTATCTACCTTTGATTGAGTTCGCTTACAACAATAGTTTTCAGTCAAGCATTAAGATGGCGCCTTACGAGGCTTTGTACGGTCGAAATGCCGTACACCATTATTTTGGACCGAGCTCGGTGAAACTAAAATTTTCGGAGTTGATTTGATTAAAGATGCTGAGCAGAAAGTAAAAGTAATTCGTGAAAGTCTGAAGGCAGCATCAGATCGTCAGAAGTCGTACGCGGATTTGAAACGAAAGGACATTGAGTATCAGGTGGGAGATAAAGTGTTTCTTAAAGTTTCACCTTGGAAAAAGATACTCAGATTTGAGCGTAAGGGCAAATTGAGTCCGAGGTTCATCGGGCCATATGAAATATCCGAACGAGTCGGTCCAGTAGCGTATAGATTGATTTTACCCCCTGAACTTGAAAGGATCCACAACGTTTTTCATGTTTCGATGCTTCGACGCTACAGATCTGATCCTTCGCACATAATAAGTCCCTCCGAGGTTGAAATTCAAGCCGATATGAGTTATGAAGAAGAACCGATTCGTATCCTGGCTCGTGAAGTGAAAGAGTTACGAAACAAAAAGGTTCCTTTAGTAAAAGTGTTATGGCTCAAACACGGGATGGAAGAAGCTACTTGGGAGACCGAGAACTCTATGAAAGAACGATACCCAAACTTATTTACCGGTAAGATTTTCGGGGACGAAAATTTCTTAAGTGGGGGAGAGTTGTGACAGCCTTAAAGTGACCCTAGTCGGAAAGCAGTTTTGGGACCGCTAAACCGAGTCACCAAATTATTTGAATATGATAATTATTGTCTAAAATATGTGAATATGAATGTGTGAAAGTTTTAAGCTTCGATTTAGTTAATGCATGTGAATTTAGTTAATAGGACTTATGTGAGAAAATTTAGAAATGTGCTAGGCAAATGTAAGTGGCCTATTAATGCATGTTATAAAGGTGATGGGTTTGCATGTCAAATTACCCAAAATTTGACTAGTGGCCGGCCATGCTATGGAATAAAAGGTATTATAAACCTTTTATGTTAGTGTTTTATGTTAGGAAAAATAAAATAAGGAGCATGGCAATAAAATAATAATGGTTAGTAGGATGATGAAAAAAAAAAGAGGTTCTCATTTGTTTCTTCTTGACCGAAAATCAAAGGAAGGAGGGGAAGAAAGGTTGAAGAGGTTCGGCCATACTAGTATCTAGATTAAGGTATGTTTGATGATGTTCCATGAGATGCATGCATGTTTTAGTTGTTAGCTTGAGTTCTACCTAGCCCATGGTTTAAATCTTTGCTATGTGATGGAGATGATATTCGGCCGTGGGTGTTGTCTTCTTGGTTGGTGTTTGATGTTGTGGTGATGATGCATGGAGATGAGTTAAGTTTCGGCTAAGGTGGAATTGTGTTGATGTCATTTGCATGCTAAATGTGAAGCTTTGTAATGATACATGTGATGGTGGATTGATGCCTCTTGGATATTCTTTTTAGCATTTTTTTGAGTTAGACATTAGGTTCTTTGTTTAACCCATAACCAAAATTGAAATGGTATGGTGTCTTGATGCATTCGGCCATAGTAGGAAATATGGTTGTTGTTCATGTTATTTGCATGAGAAATGGTAGTAAGGTGAAGTGCAAATATTAGTATTTGATTACTAGTGTATATATGTGTATTAGCCGAGTTTTGAACTTGAAACAAAATGGTATGTAGTTAATACAAGTAACCATATCTGTAGGAAGTATTAAGCATATAATTGGCCTCAACATAGACATGCATATTCGGCCACATGAGATAGATTGGTGTTGCATGTATTCGGTTAGGGGCAAGCATATTGATGCTTTTATCTTGACTTAGATAATCGGCTCAAGGAGAATTTGTTAAAGTGCTTAGTTAATTGATATTAGGTTAATGATGTGTGTATTCGGTCATGAAGGTGCACATGAGGAAATGTTAGATTAATTGTATTAAATTGCTCAATGTGATTAAAAATGCGTATGACCACTTTGTATTTGAGCTAAAGGAGGCCATATGACCTATCAGCTCCTTGTCATATTCGGCCATAAGCTAGCATAATGAGACTTTAATAAGTTAAATTGCTTGAATTAGCTCAAGAGCTTAGAGGACCAAAGTTGGACAAGGGAAAGGAAAAAGTGATCGAATAGCCGCCGAAATCGTTCGACAACATCCAAAGTAAGTTTTGAGTAATGGATCTTAGATTATGATTCGATTAGATCATTTTTAAGTAAATTAAAATCATGCTCTTTGTATGTACTATTGAGCCGAAAATGATAATGCTTGATAAGTGACTTGTGTTTTAATTCTAGTTATGAAAATGAAATATAGATGTGTCATGATTCATTGATATGTGCATGGATATTTGGATGATAACTGGGCTAAGTCCCGAAGGCATTTGTGCTAGTGACTAATTCCGGGCTAAGCCCGAAGGCATTTGTGCGAGCTACTATATCCGGGCTAAGTCCCGAAGCCATTTGTGCGAGTTACTATAACCGGGCTAAGTCCCGAAGCCATTTGTGCGAGTTACTATAACCGGCTAAGTCCGAAGGCATTTGAGCAAGTAGCTATATCCGGCTAAATTCTGAAGGTACTTGGTTTGGGAATGAGCGATCTTGTTGTAATAATTTCAATTAATACGCTCGTAAATTCCAACGATGAGGTACGTTTCGTATATGCATTGGAGTAGTTGATTCCTTTTAATATTATTCGCTCAGTCAATTAATGAGCTTCCGGCCTTTGGTTAAGTTGATCCCTTATGTGTGAATATAAGTGTCGGAAATGTGAAGTAGGACTGATGTTTTTTAGAATATGTGTATATGAAATTATCCGTTTAGTTATATGAATGCTATACTTTAGTTGTGCCTAATTTCATTGCTCAAACTTACTAAGCATTAAAAGCTTACTCCGTTCTTTGAATCTCTGTTTTATAGATTTTTGTTCGTCAGCTATCGGACTCAGGATTGTCGAAGTCGAAGTCGTCCACACTATCAAAGCCCTTTTGGTACGCTTTTGGTTGAACTCTGAAAATGGCATGTATAGGACTACCCTTTTTGTTGTTGGTCATGTACCCTTTAGTTTTGTATAAATTTGGATAGCCATGCGAAATGGCTTATATATATACTTTGAGCATAGCATTATAATCGTTTTGAATGTTGTTCATTGAGAGGTATGGAAATGTTTGGTAACGATTAGCCATTGGAATGGTTAATCATGATCATTTTGGTGCTTTGTATGACAAGTTCTAGTTGATTCATGGAAAACCATGAAATAGGTAAAGTTTACCTTAAAAACAGATGCTGACAGCAGCAGTGGTGTGGATTTGAAAAATCACTAAAAATAGTACAAATGGAATTAAATAGTGAATAAATTATGTAATCGAACCTTGCTGAATCTACTTTCATATGGAGGAAACGAAACGATCATATGAGTCGTATTTTAAGAGATATCTATGTTTTCGTGGAACAGGGCCAGAGCGATTTCTGGATCCCCTGATCTGACTTTGGAAATTCACTATAAATTAACCAGAGATAATTAGAAGTCATGCCACATATGTATAGATTCCTTTTTGAGTATAGTTTCATTAAGAACAAACGGCATAAGTATTGAAGCCCTGTAAAAGGAGATATCTAAGTCGTAATGCATGAAGGTCAGAGTAGTCAAACCCTGAAACAGGGGAGAATTTAACTAATAAACTGTACTAATTGGCTCGACCAAAAATTCTAGAAAAAAATTTGTAGAAGGATATGTGAGTCTAGTTTCAGGTAAAATTTACGAAACTGGTTTTCTAGTTTTGGAACTCAAGATATGGTTTTTAAGGTGACAGTGACGCAGTTAGCCAGCTTGTCTGGAATTTTTTAAAATGAATTGTGTTTTACAATGAAATAAGTCCGTAAATACCTCGTGTTCGACTCTGGCCACGGTCTAGGGTACGGGGTATTACACTACAACCGTATCTGAGGCTCGTGCGCCTGCTAGAGCTTATGCTATACGTGCACGCGAGGATGCTTCTTCGCCAGATGTTATTACCGGTACTTTCACTCTCTTTGATACTAATGTGATTGCTTTGATTGACCCTGGTTCTACTCATTCTTATATATGTGAAACCTTAGCAACCAGTAAGACTTTACCTGTTGAGTCTACTGAGTTCGTAATTCGGGTGTCAAATCCCTTGGGTCGTTATGTGCTTGTCGACAAAGTGTGTAAGAAATGTCCCTTAGAAATCAGAGGTTCCTGCTTTCCGGCCAATTTGATGCTTTTACCGTTTGTGAATTTGATGTTATCCTTGGTATGGATTGGCTAACCGTTCACGATGCAGTTGTGAATTGCAAAAGAAAAACTATCGATTTGAGGTGTGCAAAAAATGAGATGATTCGAGTTGAGTCTACTGACTTGAATGGGTCGCCAGCTGTAATATCATCGATGTTGGCTCAGAAATATGTAAGAAAGGGGTGCGAAGCATACCTTGCGTATGTACTTGATGACAAAGAGTTAGAAAAGAAGCCTGAATCTGTGCCAGTGGTTTGTGAATATCTGGATGTTTTTCCCGAAGAATTACCGGGTTTACCACCTGTTCGGGAGGTAGTGTTTGGTATTGAGCTTGTACCTGGGACTACACCGATTTCGATAGCTCCTTATCGTATGGCACCAACAGAATTAAAGGAATTGAAAGCTCAGGTGCAAGAGTTGACGGATAGAGGTTTCGCTCGACCAAGTTTCTCACCTTGGGGTGCACCAGTATTGTTTGTGAAAAAGAAGGACGGAACCATGAGGTTGTGCATCGACTATCGTCAGCTGAATAAGGTGACAATAAAGAATAAATATCCGATACCGCGCATTGACGATTTGTTTGATCAGCTAAAGGGAGCCTCGGTGTTTTCAAAGATAGATTTGAGATCGGGTTATTATCAGTTGCGAATTCGAGATTCGGATATACCCAAAACTGCTTTCAGAATGAGATACGGTCACTACGAATTCTTAGTGATGCCGTTTGGGCTCACTAATGGCCCCGCGGTATTTATGGATTTGATGAATCGGATCTTCAGACCGTATTTAGATCGGTTTGCAGTTGTGTTTATCGATGATATTTTGGTCTATTCGAGAAATGAAACCGATCATGCTGAACACCTGGGATTAGTCTTGCAAATTTTACGGGATAAGCAGTTGTATGCTAAGTTCAGTAAGTGCGAGTTCTGGTTAAGAAAGGTTAGCTTCTTGGGACATGTGGTATCTGCATCGGGTATTCGAGTTGATCCGAGCAAAATTTCAGCCATACTTAACAGGAAGCCTCCGAGAAATATTACTGAAGTTCGGAGCTTTTTGGGACTTGCCGGTTACTACCGACGGTTTGTAAAAGGTTTCTCGATGATAGCCACACCAATGACGAAACTACTTCAGAAAGATGTTAAGTTTGAATGGACAAAAAAGTGTCAGAAAAGTTTCGATCAATTGAAAACTCATTTGACGGAAGCTCCAGTACTAGTGCAGCCCGAATCAGGCAAGGAGTTCGTCATTTACAGTGATGCATCCTTACTTGGGTTGGGTTGTGTATTGATGCAAGAAAGTCGAGTTGTAGCTTATGCGTCGAGGCAACTGAAGCCACATGAGAAAAATTATCCAACCCATGATCTCGAACTGGCTGCCATCGTATTCGCTTTGAAAATATGGCGACATTACTTATTTGGTGAGAAGTGCCATGTATATTCGGATCACAAAAGTCTCAAATATTTGATGACTCAAAGAGACTTGAATCTGCGACAAAGACATTGGCTTGAGTTGTTAAAAGATTATGAGCTTGTCATTGACTATCACCTAGGAAAGGCTAATGTAGTTGCGGATGCCTTAAGTCGTAAATCACTGTTTGCTTTACGAGCGATGAATGTACACTTGTCTGTTTTATCCGACAATGTGTTAGTGGCAGAATTAAAGGGCAAACCATTGTTGATTCATCAAATTCGTGAAGCTCAGAAAGTCGATGATGAACTGGTTGCAAAACGGGCTGAATGTGTTTCGAATATGGTATCAGAGTTTCAAATTGATGATGACGATTGTTTGAGGTTCAGAAGTCGTTTGTGTGTTCCAAGAAATTCAAAACTTATTTCGATGATTTTGAACGAAGCTCATTGTAGCCGAATGTCAATTCACCCGGGGAGTACGAAAATGTACAATGATCTGAGACGTCAGTTTTGGTGGCATGGTATGAAATGAGACATTTCTGATTTTGTTTCGAACTGCTTAGTATGTCAGCAAGTGACGGCGGAACATCAAGTGCCTACGGGTTTACTTCAGCCGATCATGATACCTGAATGGAAATGGGATCGAGTCACGATGGATTTTGTATCTGGGTTACCAGTGTCGGCAAGTAAGAAAGATGCGATTTGGGTTGTTGTTAATAGACTGACTAAGTCGGCTCACTTTATCCCCGTACGCACGGATTTTTCATTGGATATACTAGCTGAGTTGTATGTTTCTCAGATTGTGAGATTACACGGGGTACCCATTTCTATTGTGTCGGATAGAGATCCGAGATTCACCTCGCGATTTTGGAAGAAATTACAAGAAGCTTTGGGTACCAAGTTGCATTTTAGCACCGCTTTTCACCCCCAAACCGATGGTCAATCCGAGCGGATAATTCAGATACTTGAGGATATGTTGAGATGTTGCATCCTCGAGTTTAGTGGTTCATGGGAACGGTATTTACCTTTGATTGAATTCGCTTACAATAATAGTTTTCAATCAAGTATTAAGATGGTGCCTTACGAGGCTTTGTACGGTCGTAAATGCCGTACACCATTGTTTTGGACCGAGCTCGGTGAAAGTAAAATTTTCGGAGTTGATTTGATTAAAGATTCTGAACAGAAAGTAAAAGTAATCCGTGAAAGTCTGAAGGCAGCCACAGATCGTCAGAAGTCGTACGCGGATTTGAAACGAAGAGATATTGAGTATCAGGTGGGAGACAAAGTGTTTCTTAAAGTTTCACCTTGGAAAAAGATACTCAGATTTGGCCGTAAGGGCAATTTGAGTCCGAGATTCATTGGGCCGTATGAAATCTCCGAACGAGTTGGTCCAGTTGCGTATAGGTTGCTTTTACCCCCTGAACTTGAAAGGATCCACAACGTTTTTCATGTTTCGATGTTTCGGCGTTACAGATCTGATCCTTCGCACATAATTAGTCCATCAGAGGTTGAAATTCAATCTGACTTGAGTTATGAAGAAGAACCGATTCGTATCCTAGCTCGTGAAGTGAAAGAGTTGCGAAACAAAAGGGTTCCGTTAGTAAAGGTGTTATGGCTCAAACACGGAATCGAAGAAGCTACTTGGGAAACCGAGAACTCTATGAGAGAACGATACCCAAACCTATTTACCGGTAAGATTTTCGGGGACGAAAATTTCTTAAGTGGGGGAGAGTTGTGACAGCCCTAATGTGACCCTAGTCGGGAAGTGGTTTCGGGACCACAAAACCGAGTCATAAAAATAATTAACTGTCATATTTGATGCTTATTATATGTATATATGCATGTGTGAAAAATTTCATATTTGAATTTTGTTAATTGTAGGTGAATTTTAGTAAATAGGACTTATGTGAGAAAATTTAGAAATGTGCTAGGCAAATGTAAAGTGGCCTATTAATGCATGTTATAGAAATGATGGGTTTGCATGTCAAATTACCCAAATTTGAGCTAGTGGCCGGCCATGCTATGGGTCATAGCATATTATAAACATGGTGTGTTAATGTTTCATGTGGGAAAGAATAAAATAAAAGAGTTAGTAATAAAATAAGGGGATGAAGGGTGATGAAAACGAAGAAAAGAAAAAAAATGTTCATCCTTTAACATCTTTGGCCGAAAATTCTAAGGAGAAAGGAAGAAGAAAGGTTGAAGAGGTTCGGCCATGCATGTAACTAGGCTAAGGTATGTTTGATGTTGCTCCATGAGATTCATGCATATTTTTAGTTGTTAGCTTGAGTTCTACCTAGCCCATGGTTTAAATCTTTGCTATGTGAGGGAGATGATACTCGGCCATAGGTGTTGTCTTCTTGGTTGGTGTTTGATGTTGTGTTGATGAGGTATGAAGATGATAGAGTTTGAGTGCTCAACAAAAAGGATTGGATGTGAGTGTGTGTGAGAATTTGAAAAAGGTAGGTCTTAGCAACTTCATGAAGCATTCGGCCATGGTAGGAAGTAGAAGAGAAATATAGTTGTTGTTCATGTTAGATGAAGTAGAGAAGTTGTGTGCTAAGGCCGAATGTGACTTTGAATATTATTGAGTAATGTATGTGTTTTGAATTGATGGAATGGAGAGGATGCTTTAATTTTGTTATGAACAATTATATGTTAAATTAAGGGTTGCTAAGTTAGCTATTAAGGTGAAGTGCAAATGTTAGTATTTGATTACTAGTGTATATATGTGTTTTAGCCGAGCTTTGAACTTGAAACAAAATGGTAATTAGTCAATACAAGTGACCATATTTGTAGAATGTATTACGTGTACAATCGGCCTCCCATAGACATGCATATTCGGCCACATGAATGAATACATAGATTGATGTTGTACGTTCGGCTATAGGTAAGCATATTGATGGCTTTATCTTGACTTAGAAAATCGGCTAAAGGAGAATATTGGCTAATATGTTGAATTTGATTCATGATTTCATACATATATGGCTCTAATGCCTAATATGCATGGGCTAAGTACCTTGAATTTCTCCTTGATGTTCAAAATGATTAAATCAATTTATTTGTTAAATTAAGCTCAAGAGCAAAGGGGAACTAAATCCGACAAAGGAAAGGAAAAGGTGATCGAATAGACGTTGAAATCGTTCGACAACATCCTAGGTAAGTTTTCGAGTAATGGAACTTAGATTATGATTCGATTAGGTCATGACATATAAGTATGACAAATAAACGGTGATATAATGATTCTACTTGAATTATATATTGAGGTGATTAGTTTATACCTATGACGGGTAGCCGAATGTGTATAGAGATCATGTTATAAAGCCAATCAAAATCGTGCTCTCTGTATGTGGCTATTGAGCCGAAATTAGTAAGTGTGATAAGTGTCTTGTGTTTGAGCTTTGGTAATGAAAATGAAATATGGATGTGTCATGATTTATTGATATATGTGCATGGTTATTCGAATGATATCCAGGCTAAGTCCCGAAGGCTTTTATGCTAGTGACTATATCCGGACTAAGATCCGAAGGCATTTGTGCGAGTTGCTATATCCGGGCTAAGACCCGAAGGCATTTGTGCTAGCGACTATATCCGGGCTAAGTCCCGAAGGCATTTATGCTAGTGACCATATCCAGGCTAAGACCCGAAGGCCTTGTGCGAGTGGTTATGTCTGGCTAAATCCCGAAGATACTTGGTTTTGGGAATGAGCGATCTTGCTGTAATAATTTCAATCAATACGCTCGTAAAATCCCAACGATGAGGTATGTTTCGTATATGCATTGGAATAATTGATTCCTTCTAAATAGTATTCGCTCAATCGATTGACAAGCTTCCGGCTTTTAGTCAAGTTGATTCCTTATGTAAGAATATAAGGGTTGGAAATGTGAAGTAGGTATGATAGTGAGAAAATGTGTATATGAAATTATTCGTTTAGTCGTATGAATGCTATACTTCAGTTGTGCATGATTTCATTACTCAAAACATACTAAGCATTAAATGCTTATTCCGTTTCTTGGATTCTCTGTTTTATAGATTTTGGTTCGTCAGCTATCAGACTCGGGATTGTCAAAGTCGAAGTCGTCCACACTATCAAAGCCCTTTTGGTACTCTTTTAGTTGAACTCTACTAATGGCATGTATAGGACTGCCCTTTTGTTATTAGTCAAGTACTTTGGTGTTGTATATATTTGGATAGCCATGCGAAAATGGCTTATATATTTTGAGCATAGTGTTATAATCATTTTGTATGTATATGGTTATTGAGAGGTGTGGATATGCTTGGCAATGATTGGCCATTGGAATGGTCAATCATGATCATATTTTGTGCTATATATGCTAAAGGGCTAGTTGAATCATGGAAACTATGAAATAGGTAAAGTCTACCTTAAAGGCAGATGTTGACAGCAGCAGTGATGTAAATTTGAAAAATCACTAAAAATAGTAGGAATGGAATTAAATAGTGAATAAATTATGTAATCGAACCTTGATGAATCTACTTTCATATGGAAGAAATGAAATGATCACATGAGTCGTATTTTAAGAGATATTTAGGTTTTCGGGGAACAGGGGCAGAGCGATTTCTAGATCCCCTGATCTGAATTTGGAAATTCACTATAAATTAACCAGAGATAATTAAAAGTCATTACATATATGGATAGATTACTTTTTGAGTCTAGTTTCATTAGAAACAAACGGCATAAATATTGAAGCCCTGTACAGGGAGATATATAAGTCGTAATGCATGAAGGTCAGAGCAGTCGAACCTTGAAATAGGGGAGACTTTAACTAATAAAATGTACTAATTGGCCTGATCAAAAATTCTAGAAAAACATTTTTAGATGGATATATGAGTCTAGTTTCAGGGAAAATTTACGGAATCAGTTTTTGAGCTTCGGAACTCGAGATATGAATTTTAAAGTGACTGTGATGCAATTAGCCAGCTTGTCTGGAAATAAAAAAAATGAACTGTGTAAGTCAATGAAATAAGTCCATAAATACCTCGTGTTCGACTCCGGCAACGGTCTCAGGTACGGGCGTTAAAATTTTATTGGTATCAGAGCTACGGTTTAGTCGATTCTAGGACTACCGTAATACGTTTGGGTCTAGCTATACATGCCGTTTTGCGATTATTTAATAGTGTGGTGATTTCTGACAATTGAAAATGTGTTTATTTATAGTAATGGATCCCGATCCCAACTGAGCAGTAGCTGATGATCTTGAGAGTGTAGCGCCTGCGCCCACGCAAGGGACAGCGCCGGCGGACTCTCAACCTATTGCTAGTAATCCGAACGATGAAGCTAGACAAGCTTTTTATAGCGTGATGAATGATTGGTTCAACCAATACATTCGAACTAATACGGCTGTTCCACAACCCCCATTCCCGACTAATACAACCCCCGCAACTGCAATGCCTCCGGTCACTGACCAAATAAGGTCAAATAAGCCCCCAGTTGACAGAATCCGAAAACACGGGGCTACTGAATTTAAAGCTACGGACAGCGACGACGCCGAGCAAGCTGAATTTTGGTTGGATAACACTATTCGGGTACTTGATGAACTATCTTGCACACCCGATGAATGCTTAAAGTGTACTATCTCCTTGCTACGTGATTCTGCCTACTATTGGTGGAATACGTTGATTTCTGTTATGCCCAGAGAGCAAGTAACTTGGGAGTTTTTCCAAACCGAGTTTCGAAAGAAGTATATCAGTCAGAGATTCATTAACCAAAAACGGAAGGAATTTCTTGAACTTAAACAAGGTTCCATGTCAGTTACCGACTATGAACGAAAATTTGTGAGGCTTAGCCGGTACGCACGAGAATGCATTTCTTCAGAAGCTGTGATGTGTAAACGTTTCGAAGATGGACTGAATGATGATATAAAGCTGTATGTTGGCATTTTAGAAATCCGAGAATTTGTGATACTTGTCGAGCGAGCTTGCAAAGCCGAGGGGCTCAGTAAGGAGAAAAGGAAAGCTGATATGGGAGCAAACGAGTTTCGTAAGAGATCTTCGGGAAAGCCCTTCCAACAGTCATCGAAGAAATTTAGAGATGACTTAGGCCGGTCTAGAGACACATCGGGTTTTTCTAGACGAGATCGTGACCGACCCCCTGTGAGTACACAAGTCACTTCGGTCGCCGGTGTTGGAAACGATCGTCGAGAAAGATCGGAGTGCCAGTATTGTGGTAAATGGCATTCGGGGAGTTGTAGATTCCATAACGCTCCTCTTATAAATGCGGATCAGCTGACCATTTTATCAAGGATTGCCTGAGGCTGTCTGAACAAAATGTAAATCAGAGAGGGAAACCAGGTGCTACTACTGCTAGGGGTAGACCGTCTAGAAACACGGGCAATGATAGTGGCGGTCAGAGAGGATCTAGAGATGCTACAACCAGATCTGAGGCTCGTGCGCCTGCTAGAGCTTATGCTATACATGCACGCGAGGATGCTTCTTCGCCTGATGTTATTACCGATACTTTCACTCTCTTTGATACTAATGTGATTGCTTTGATTGACCCTGGTTCTACTCATTCTTATATATGTGAAACCTTAGCAACCAGTAAGACTTTACCTGTTGAGTCTACTGAGTTCGTAATTCGGGTGTCAAATCCCTTGGGTCGTTATGTACTTGTCGAAAAAGTGTGTAAGAAATGTCCCTTAGAAATCAGAGGTTCCTGCTTTCCGGCCAATTTGATGCTTTTACCGTTTGATAAATTTGATGTTATCCTTGGTATGGATTGGCTAACCGTTCACGATGCAGTTGTGAATTGCAAAAGAAAAACTATCGATTTGAGGTGTGCAAATAATGAGATGATTTGAGTTGAGTCTACTGACTTGAATGGGTCGCCAGCTGTAATATCATCGATGTTGGCTCAGAAATATGTAAGAAAGGGGTACGAAGCATACCTTGCGTATGTACTTGATGACAAAGAGTTAGAAAAGAAGCCTGAATCTGTGCCGGTGGTTTGTGAATATCTGGATGTTTTTCCCGAAGAATTACCGGGTTTACCACCTGTTCGGGAGGTATTGTTTGGTATTGGGCTTGTACCTGGGACTACACCGATTTCGATAGCTCCGTATCGTATGGCACCAACAGAATTAAAGGAATTGAAAGCTCAGGTGCAAGAGTTGACGGATAGAGGTTTCGCTCGACCAAGTTTCTCACCTTGGGGTGCACCAGTATTGTTTGTGAAAAAGAAGGACGGAACCATGAGGTTGTGCATCGACTATCGTCAGCTGAATAAGGTGACAATAAAGAATAAATATCTGATACCGCGCATTGACGATTTGTTTGATCAGCTAAAGGGAGCCTCGGTGTTTTCAAAGATAGATTTGAGATCGGGTTATTATCAGTTGCGAATTCGAGATTCGGATATACCCAAAACTGCTTTCAGAACAAGATACGGTCACTACGAATTCTTAGTGATGCCATTTGGGCTCACTAACGCCCCCGCGGTATTAATGGATCTGATGAATCGAATCTTCAGACCGTATTTAGAACAGTTTGTAGTTGTGCTTATCGATGATATTTTGGTCTATTCAAGAAATGAAACCGATCATGCTGAACACCTGGGATTAGTCTTGCAAATTTTACGGGATAAGCAGTTGTATGCTAAGTTCAGTAAGTATGAGTTCTGGTTAAGAGAGGTTAGCTTCTTGGGACATGTGGTATCTGCATCGGGTATTCGAGTTGATCCGAGCAAAATTTCAGCCATACTTAACTGGAAGCCTCCGAGAAATATTACTGAAGTTCAGAGCTTTTTGGGACTTGCCGGTTACTACCGACGGTTGGTAAAAGGTTTCTCGATGATAGCCACACCAATGACGAAACTACTTCAGAAAGATGTTAAGTTTGAATGGACAGAAAAGTGTCAGAAAAGTTTCGATCAATTGAAAACTCATTTGACGGAAGCTCCAGTACTAGTGCAGCCCGAACCAGGCAAGGAGTTCGTCATTTACAGTGATGCATCCTTACTTGGGTTGGGTTGTGTATTGATGCAAGAAGGTCGAGTTGTAGCTTATGCGTCAAGGCAACTGAAGCCACATGAGAAAAATTATCCAACCCATGATCTCGAACTGGCTGCCATCGTATTCACTTTGAAAATATGGCGACATTACTTATTTGGTGAGAAGTGCCATGTTTATTCGGATCACAAAAGTCTCAAATATTTGATGACTCAAAGAGACTTGAATCTGCGACAAAGACGTTGGCTTGAGTTGTTAAAAGATTATGAGCTTGTCATTGACTATCACCCAGGAAAGGCTAATGTAGTTGCGGATGCCTTAAGTCGTAAATCACTGCTTTCTTTACGAGCGATGAATGTACACTTGTCTGTTTTATCCGACAATATGTTAGTGGCAGAATTAAAGGCCAAACCATTATTGATTCATCAAATTCGTGAAGCTTAGAAAGTCGATGATGAACTGGTTGCAAAACGGGCTGAATGTGTTTCGAATATGGTATCAGAGTTTCAAATTGATGATGACGATTGTTTGAGGTTCAAAAGTCGTTTGTGTGTTCCAAGAAATTCAGAACTTATTTCGATGATTCTGAACAAAGCTCATTGTAGCCGAATGTCAATTCACCCGGGGAGTACGAAAATGTACAACGATCTGATACGTCAGTTTTGGTGGCATGGTATGAAACGAGACATTTCCGATTTTGTTTCGAAGTGCTTAGTATCTCAGCAAGTGAAGGCGGAACATCAAGTGCCTACGGGTTTACTTCAGCCGATCATGATACCTGAATGGAAATGGGATCGAGTCACGATGGATTTTGTATCTGGGTTGCCAGTGTCGGCAAGTAAGAAAGATGCGATTTGGGTTGTTGTTGATAAACTGACTAATTCGGCTCACTTTATCCCCGTACGCACAGATTTTTCATTGGATAAACTAGCTGAGTTGTATGTTTCTCAGATTGTGAGATTACACGGGGTACCCATTTCTATTGTGTCAGATAGAGATCCGAGATTCACCTCGCGATTTTGGAAGAAATTGCAAGAAGCTTTGGGTACCAAGTTGCATTTTAGCACCGCTTTTCACCCCCAAACCGATGGTCAATCCGAGCGGATAATTCAGATACTTGAGGATATGTTGAGATGTTGCATCCTCGAGTTTAGTGGTTCATGGGAACGGTATTTACCTTTGATTGAATTCGCTTACAATAATAGTTTTCAATCAAGTATTAAGATGGCGCCTTACGAGGCTTTGTACGGTCGTAAATGCCGTACACCATTGTTTTGGACCGAGCCCGGTGAAAGTAAAATTTTCGGAGTTGATTTGATTAAAGATGCTAAACAAAAAGTAAAAGTAATCTGTGAAAGTCTGAAGGCAGCCACAGATCGTCAAAAGTCATACGAGGATTTGAAATGAAGAGATATTGAGTATCAGGTGGGAGACAAAGTGTTTCTTAAAGTTTCACCTTGGAAAAAGATACTCAGATTTGGCCGTAAGGGCAATTTGAGTCCGAGATTAATTGGGCCGTATGAAATCTCCAAACGAGTTGGTCCTGTTGCACATAGGTTGCTTTTACCCCCTAAACTTGAAAGGATCCACAACGTTTTTCATGTTTCGATGCTTCGGCGTTATAGATCTGATCCTTCGCACATAATTAGTCCATCAGAGGTTGAAATTCAATCTGACTTGAGTTATGAAGAAGAACCGATTCGTATCCTAGCTCATGAAGTGAAAGAGTTGCGAAACAAAAGGGTTCCGTTAGTAAAGGTGTTATGGCTCAAACACGGAATCGAAGAAGCTACTTG
This sequence comes from Gossypium hirsutum, assembly GCF_007990345.1. Classification (NCBI taxonomy): domain Eukaryota; kingdom Viridiplantae; phylum Streptophyta; class Magnoliopsida; order Malvales; family Malvaceae; genus Gossypium; species Gossypium hirsutum. The sequence continues at coordinate 23,942,636 of NC_053429.1, forward strand.
GGAAACCGAGAACTCTATGAGAGAACGATACCCAAACCTATTTACCGGTAAGATTTTCCGGGACGAAAATTTCCTAAGTGGGGGAGAGTTGTGACAGCCCTAATGTGACCCTAGTCGGGAAGTGGTTTCGGGACCACAAAACCAAGTCATAAAAATAATTAACTGTCATGTTTAATGCTTATTATATGTATATATGCATGTGTGAAAAATTTCATATTTGAATTTTGTTAATTGTAGGTGAATTTTAGTAAATAGGACTTATGTGAGAAAATTTAGAAATGTGCTAGGCAAATGTAAAGTGGCCTATTAATGCATGTTATAGAAATGATGGGTTTGCATGTCAAATTACCCAAAATTTGAGCTAGTGGCCGACCATGCTATGGGTCATAGCATATTATAAACATGGTGTGTTAATGTTTCATGTGGGAAAGAATAAAATAAAAGAGTTAGTAATAAAATAAGGGGATGAAGGGTGATGAAAACAAAGAAGAGAAAAAAAAATGTTCATCCTTTAACATCTTTGGCCGAAAATTCTAAGGAGAAAGGAAGAAGAAAGGTTGAAGAGGTTCGGCCATGCATGTAACTAGGCTAAGGTATGTTTGATGTTGCTCCATGAGATTCATGCATATTTTTAGTTGTTTGCTTGAGTTCTACCTAGCCCATGGTTTAAATCTTTGCTATGTGAGGGAGATGATACTCGGCCATAGGTGTTGTCTTCTTGGTTGGTGTTTGATGTTGTGTTGATGAGGTATGAAGATGATAGAGTTTGAGTGCTCAACAAAAAGGATTGGATGTGAGTGTGTGTGAGAATTTGAAAAAGGTAGGTCTTAGCAACTTCATGAAGCATTCGGCCATGGTAGGAAGTAGAAGAGAAATATAGTTGTTGTTCATGTTAGATGAAGTAGAGAAGTTGTGTGCTAAGGCCGAATGTGACTTTGAATATTATTGAGTAATGTATGTGTTTTGAATTGATGGAATGGAGAGGATGCTTTAATTTTGTTATGAACAATTATATGTTAAATTAAGGGTTGCTAAGTTAGCTATTAAGGTGAAGTGTAAATGTTAGTATTTGATTACTAGTGTATATATGTGTTTTAGCCGAGCTTTGAACTTGAAACAAAATGGTAATTAGTCAATACAAGTGACCATATTTGTAGAATGTATTACGTGTACAAACGGCCTCACCATAGACATGCATATTCGGCCACATGAATGAATACATAGATTGATGTTGTACGTTCGGCTATAGGTAAGCATATTGATGGCTTTATCTTGACTTAGAAAATCGGCTAAAGGAGAATATTGGCTAATATGTTGAATTTGATTCATGATTTCATACATATATGGCTCTAATGCCTAATATGCATGGGCTAAGTACCTTGAATTTCTCCTTGATGTTCAAAATGATTAAATCAATTTATTTGTTAAATTAAGCTCAAGAGCAAAGGGGAACTAAATCCGACAAAGGAAAGGAAAAGGTGATCGAATAGACGTTGAAATCGTTCGACAACATCCGAGGTAAGTTTTCGAGTAATAGAACTTAGATTATGATTCGATTAGGTCATGACATATAAGTATGACAAATAAACGGTGATATAATGATTCTACTTGAATTATATATTGAGGTGATTAGTTTATACCTATGACGGGTAGCCGAATGTGTATAGAGATCATGTTATAAAGCCAATCAAAATCGTGCTCTTTGTATGTGGCTGTTGAGCCGAAATTAGTAAGTGTGATAAGTGTCTTGTGTTTGAGCTTTGGTAATGAAAATGAAATATGGATGTGTCATGATTTATTGATATATGTGCATGGTTATTCGAATGATATCCGGGCTAAGTCCCGAAGGCTTTTATGCTAGTGACTATATCCGGACTAAGATCCGAAGGCATTTGTGCGAGTTGCTATATTCGGGCTAAGACCCGAAGGCATTTGTGCTAGCGACTATATCCGAGCTAAGTCCCGAAGGCATTTATGCTAGTGACCATATCCGGGCCAAGACCCGAAGGCCTTGTGCGAGTGGTTATGTCCTGCGAAATCCCGAAGATACTTGGGTTTGGGAATGAGCGATCTTACTGTAATAATTTCAATCAATACGCTCGTAAAATCCCAACGATGAGGTATGTTTCGTATATGCATTGGAATAATTGATTCCTTCTAAATAGTATTCGCTCAATCGATTGACAAGCTTCCGGCTTTTAGTCAAGTTGATTCCTTATGTATGAATATAAGGGTTGGAAATGTGAAGTAGGTATGATTGTGAGAATATGTGTATATGAAATTATTCGTTTAGTCGTATGAATGCTATACTTCAGTTGTGCATGATTTCATTACTCAAAACTTAGTAAGCATTAAATGCTTATTCCGTTTCTTTGATTCTCTGTTTTATAGATTTTGGTTCGTCAGCTATCGGACTCGGGATTGTCAAATTCGAAGTCGTCCACACTATCAAAGCCCTTTTGGTACTCTTTTAGTTGAACTCTGCTAATGGCATGTATAGGACTGCCCTTTTGTTATTAGTCAAGTACTTTGGTGTTGTATATATTTGGATAGCCATGCGAAAATGGCTTATATATTTTGAGCATAGTGTTATAATCATTTTGTATGTATATGGTTATTGAGAGGTGTGGATATGCTTGGCAATGATTGGCCATTGGAATGGTTAATCATGATCATATTTTGTGCTATATATGCTAAAGGGCTAGTTGAATCATGGAAACTATGAAATAGGTAAAGTCTACCTTAAAGGCAGATGCTGACAGTAGCAGTGATGTAAATTTGAAAAATCACTATAAATATTAGGAATGGAATTAAATAGTGAATAAATTATGTAATCTAACCTTGATGAATCTACTTTCATATGGAAGGAACGAAACGATTATATGAGTCGTATTTTAAGAGATATTTAAGTTTTCGTGGAACAGGGACAGAGCAATTTCTGGATCCCCTGATCTGACTTTGGAAATTCACTATAAATTAACCAGGGATAATTAGAAGTCATGCCATATATTTATAGATTCCTTTTTGAGTCTATTTTCATTAGAAACAAACGAAATAAATATTGAAGCCCTGTACAGGGAGATATATAAGTCGTAATGCATGAAGGTCAGAGCAGTCGAACCCTGAAACAGGGGAGACTTTAACTAATAAACTGTACTAATTGGCCTGATCAAAAATTCTAGAAAAAAATTTTTAGATGGATATATGAGTCTAGTTTCAGGGAAAATTTACGGAATCAGTTTTTGAGCTTCGGAACTCGAGATATGAATTTTAAAGTGACTATGATGCAGTTAGCCAGCTTGCCTGGAAATAAAAAAATGAACTGTGTAAGTCAATGAAATAAGTCCGTAAATACCTCGTGTTCGACTCCGGCAACGGTCTCGGGTACGGGGCGTTACAATTTTATTGGTATCAGAGCTACGGTTTAGTCGATTCTAGGACTACCGTAATACGTTTGGGTCTAGCTATACATGCCATTTTGCGATTATTTGATAGTGTGGTGATTTCTGACAATTGAAAATGTGTTTATTTATAGTAATGGATCCCGATCCCAACCGAGCGGTAGCTGATGATCTTGAGAGTGTAGCGCCTACTCCCGCGCAAGGGACAGCGCCGGCGGACTCTCAACCTATTGCTAGTAATCCGAACGATGAAGCTAGACAAGCTTTTTATAGCGTGATGAATGATTGGTTCAACCAATACATTTGAACTAATACGGCAGTTCCACAACCCCCATTCCCGACTAATACAACCCCCGCACCTGCAATGCCTCCGGTCACTGACCAAATAAGGTCAAATAAGCCCCTAGTTGACAGAATCCGAAAACACGGGACTACTGAATTTAAAGCTACGGACAGCGACAACGCTGAGCAAGCTGAATTTTGGTTGGATAACACTATTCGGGTACTTGATGAACTATCTTGCACACCCGATGAATGCTTAAAGTGTACTATCTCCTTGCTACGTGATTCTGCCTACTATTGGTGGAATAAGTTGATTTCTGTTATGCCCAGAGAGCAAGTAACTTGGGAGTTTTTCCAAACCGAGTTTCGAAAGAAGTATATCAGTCAGAGATTCATTAACCAAAAACGGAAGGAATTTCTTGAACTTAAACAAGGTTCCATGTCGGTTACCGACTATGAACGAAAATTTGTGAGGCTTAGCCGGTACGCACGAGAATGCATTTCTTCAGAAGCTGTGATGTGTAAACGTTTCGAAGATGGACTGAATGATGATATAAAGCTGTATGTTGGCATTTTAGAAATCCGAGAATTTGTGATACTTGTTGAGCGAGCTTGCAAAGCCGAGAGGCTCAGTAAGGAGAAAAGGAAAGCTGATATGGGAGCAAACGAGTTTCGTAAGAGATCTTCGGGAAAGCCCTTCCAACAATCATCGAAGAAATTTAGAGATGACTTAGGCCGGTCTAGAGACACTTCGGGTTTTTCTAGACGAGATCGTGACCGACCCCCTGTGAGTACACGAGTCACTTCGGTCACCAGTGTTGGAAACGATCGTCGAGAAAGATCGGAGTGCCAGTATTGTGGTAAATGGCATTCGGGGAGTTGTAGATTCCATGACCGCTCCTGTTACAAGTGCGGATCAGCTGACCACTTTATTAAAGACTGCCCGAGATTGTCTGAACAGAACGTAAATCAGAGAGGGAAACCTGGTGCTACTACTACTCGGGGTAGACCATCTAAGAATACGGGCAATGCTAGTGGCGGTCAGAGAGGATCTAGAGATGCTACAACCAGATCTGAGGCTCGTGCTCCTGCTAGAGCTTATGCCATACGCGCACGCGAGGATGCTTCTTCGCCAGATGTTATTACCGGTACTTTTACTCTCTTTGATACTAATGTGATTGCTTTGATTGACCCTGGTTCTACTCATTCTTATATATGTGAAACCTTAGCATCCAGTAAGACTCTACCTGTTGAGTCTACTGAGTTTGTAATTCGGGTGTCAAATCCTTTGGGTCGTTACGTGCTTGTCGACAAAGTGTGTAAGAAATGTCCCCTAGTAATCCGAGGTTCCTGTTTTCCGGCCGATTTGATGCTTTTACCGTTTGACGAATTTGATGTTATCCTCGGTATCGATTGGTTGACCGTACATGATGCAATTGTAAATTGCAAAAGAAAAACCATCGATTTAAGGTGTGTAAATAACGAGGTAATCCGAGTAGAGTCTACTGACTTGAATAGGTTGCCAACTGTAATATCATCGATGTTGGCTCAGAAATATGTAAGAAAGGGGTGTGAAGCATACCTTGCGTATGTACTTGATGACAAAGTGTTAGAAAAGAAGCCTGAATCCGTGCCAGTGGTTTGTGAATACCCGGATGTTTTTCCCGAAGAATTACCGGGTTTACCACCTGTTCGGGAGGTAGAGTTTGGTATCGAGCTTGTACCTAGGACTACACCGATTTCGATAGCTCCGTATCGTATGGCACCAACCGAGTTAAAAGAGTTGAAAGCTCAGTTGCAAGAGTTGACGGATAGGGGTTTCGCTCGACCAAGTTTCTCACCTTGGGGTGCACCAGTATTGTTTGTGAAAAAGAAGGACGGAACCATGAGGTTGTGCATCGACTATCGTCAGTTGAATAAGGTGACAATAAAGAATAAATATCTGATACCGCGCATTGACGATTTGTTTGATCAACTAAAGGGAGCCTCAGTGTTTTCAAAGATAGACTTGAGATCGGGTTATTATAAGTTGCAAATTCGAGATTCGGATATACCCAAAACAGCTTTTAGAACGAGATACGGTCACTACGAGTTCTTAGTGATGCCGTTTGGGCTCACTAATGCCCCTACGGTATTTATGGATCTGATGAATCGGGTCTTCAGACAGTATCTGGACCGGTTTGTAGTTGTGTTTATTGACGCCATCTTGGTCTACTCAAGAGATGAAACTGAGCATGCTGAGCACCTGAAATTAGTGTTGTAGATTTTACGAGATAAGCAGTTATATGCTAAGTTCAATAAGTGTGAGTTCTGGTTAAGAGAAGTGAGCTTCTTGGGTCATGTGGTATCCACATCGAGTATTCGAGTTGATCCGAGCAAAATTTCAGCCATACTTAACTGGAAGCCTCCGAGAAATATTACTGAGGTTCGGAGCTTTTTGGGACTAGCTGGTTACTACAGACGGTTTGTAAAGGGTTTCTCGATGATAGCCACACCAATGACGAAGCTACTTCAAAAAGATGTTAAGTTCGAATGGACGGAAAAATGTCAGAAAAGTTTTGATCAACTGAAAACTTATTTGACTGAAGCTCCAATTCTAGTGCAGCCCGAATCAGGCAAGGAGTTTGTCATTTATAGTGATGCATCCCTACTTGGGTTGGGTTGCGTATTGATGCAAGAAGGTCGAGTTGTGGCCTATGCGTCGAGACAATTAAAGCCACATGAGAAAAATTATCCGACCCATGATCTCGAACTAGCTGCCATCGTATTCGCTTTGAAAATATGGCGACATTATTTATTTGGTGAGAAGTGCCATGTATATTCGGATCACAAAAGTCTCAAATATTTGATGACTCAAAGAGACTTGAATCTGCGACAAAGGCGTTGGCTTGAGTTGTTGAAAGATTATGAGCTTGTCATTGATTATCACCCGAGAAAGGCTAATGTGGTTGCGGACGCCTTAAGCCGAAAATCACTGTTTGCTTTACGAGCGATGAATGCACACTTGTCTGTTCTACCCGACAATGTGTTAGTAGCTGAATTAAAGGCCAAACCATTGTTGATTCATCAAATTCGTGAAGCTCAGAAAGTCGATGATGAATTGGTTGCAAAACGGGCTGAATGTGTTTCAAATATGGAATCAGAGTTTCAAATTGATGATGACGATTGTTTGAGGTTCAGAAGTCGTTTGTGTGTTCCAAGAAATTCAGAACTTATTTCGATGATTCTGAACTTAGCTCATTGTAGCCAAATGTCAATTCACCCGGGGAGTACGAAAATGTACAACGATCTGAGACGTTAGTTTTGGTGGCATGGTATGAAACGAGACATTTCCGATTTTGCTTCGAAGTGCTTAGTATGTCAGCAAGTGAAGGCGGAACATCAAGTGCCTACGGGTTTACTTCAGCCGATCATGATACCTGAATGGAAATGGGATCGAGTCATGATGGATTTTGTTTCTGGGTTGCCAGTGTCGGCAAGTATGAAAGATGCGATTTGGGTTGTTGTTGATAGACTGACTAAGTCGGCTCACTTTATCCCCGTACGCACGGATTTTTCATTGGATAAACTAGCTTAATTGTATGTTTCTCAGATTGTGAGATTACACGGGGTACCTATTTCTATTGTGTCGGATAGAGATCCGAGATTCACCTCACGATTTTGGAAGAAATTGCAAGAAGCTTTGGGTACCAAGTTGAATTTTAGCACCGCTTTTCACCCCCAAACCGATGGTCAATCCGAGCGGATAATTCAGATTCTCAAGGATATGTTGAGATGCTGCATCCTTGAATTTAGTGGTTCATGGGAACGGTATCTACCTTTGATTGAGTTCGCTTACAACAATAGTTTTCAGTCAAGCATTAAGATGGCGCCTTACGAGGCTTTGTACGGTCAAAAATGCCGTACACCATTGTTTTGGACCGAGCTCGGTGAAACTAAAATTTTCGGAGTTGATTTGATTAAAGATGCTGAGTAGAAAGTAAAAATAATTCGTGAAAGTCTGAAGGCAGCATCAGATCGTCAGAAGTCGTACGCGGATTTGAAACGAAAGGACATTGAGTATCAGGTGGGAGATAAAGTGTTTCTTAAAGTTTCACCTTGGAAAAAGATACTCAGATTTGGGCGTAAGGGCAAATTGAGTCCGAGGTTCATCGGGCCATATGAAATATCCGAACGAGTCGGTCCAGTTGCGTATAGATTGATTTTACCCCCTGAACTTGAAAGGATCCACAACGTTTTTCATGTTTCGATGCTTCGACGCTACAGATCTGATCCTTCGCACATAATAAGTCCCTCCGAGGTTGAAATTCAAGCCGATATGAGTTATGAAGAAGAACCGATTCGTATCCTGGCTCGTGAAGTGAAAGAGTTACAAAACAAAATGGTTCCTTTAGTAAAAGTGTTATGGCTCAAACACGGGATGGAAGAAGCTACTTGGGAGACCGAGAACTCTATGAAAGAACCATACCCAAACTTATTTACCGGTAAGATTTTCAGGGACGAAAATTTCTTAAGTGGGGGAGAGTTGTGACAACCCTAAAGTGACCCTAGTCAGAAAGCGGTTTCTGGACCGCTAAACCGAGTCACCAAATTATTTGAATATGATAATTATTGTCTAAAATATGTGAATATGAATGTGTGAAAGTTTTAAGCTTCGATTTAGTTAATTGCATGTGAATTTAGTTAATAGGACTTATGTGAGAAAATTTAGAAATGTGCTAGGCAAATGTAAGTGGCCTATTAATGCATGTTATAAAGGTGATGGGTTTGCATGTCAAATTACCCAAAATTTGACTAGTGGCCAGCCATGCTATGGGATAAAAGGTATTATAAACCTTTTATGTTAGTGTTTTATGTTAGGAAAAATAAAATAAGGAGCATGGGCAATAAAATAATAATGGTTAGTAGGATGATGAAAAAAAAAAGAGGTTCTCATTTGTTTCTTCTTGACCGAAAAATCAAAGGAAGGAGGGGAAGAAAAGGTTGAAGAGGTTCGGCCATACTAGTATCTAGATTAAGGTATGTTTGATGATGTTCCATGAGATGCATGCATGTTTTAGTTGTTAGCTTGAGTTCTACCTAGCCCATGGTTTAAATCTTTGCTATGTGATGGAGATGATATTCGGCCATGGGTGTTGTCTTCCTGGTTGGTGTTTGATGTTGTGGTGATGATGCATGGAGATGAGTTAAATTTCGGCTAAGGTGGAATTGTGTTGATGTCATTTGCATGCTAAATGTGAAGCTTTGTAATGATACATGTGATGGTGGATTGATGCTTCTTGGATTTTCTTTTTAGCATTTTTTTGAGTTAGACATTAGGTTCTTTGTTTAACCCATGACCAAAATTTAAATGGTATGGTGTCTTGATGCGTTCGACCATAGTAGGAAATATGGTTGCTGTTCATGTTATTTGCATGAGAAATGGTAGTAAGGTGAAGTGCAAATATTAGTATTTGATTACTAGTGTATATATGTGTATTAGCCGAGTTTTGAACTTGAAACAAAATGGTATGTAGTTAATACAAGTAACCATATTTGTAGGAAGTATTAAGAATATAATTGGCCTCAACATAGACATACATATTCGGCCACATGAGATAGATTGGTGTTGCATGTATTCGGTTAGGGCAAGCATATTGATGCTTTTATCTTGACTTAGATAATCGGCTCAAGGAGAATTTGTTAAAGTGCTTAGTTAATTGATATTAGGTTAATGATGTGTGTATTCGGTCATGAAGGTGCACATGAGGAAATGTTAGATTAATTGTATTAAATTGCTCAATGTGATTAAAAATGCGTATGACCACTTTGTATTTGAGCTAATGGTGGCCATATGACCTATCAACTCCTTGTCATATTCAGCCATAAGCTAGCATAATGAGACTTTAATAAGTTAAATTTGCTTGAATTAGCTCAAGAGCTTAGAGGACCAAAGTTGGACAAGGGAAAGGAAAAAGTGATCGAATAGCCGCCGAAATCGTTCGACAACATCCGAAGTAAGTTTTTGAGTAATGGATCTTAGATTATGATTCAATTAGATCGTGTTTTAAGTAAATTAAAATCATGCTCTTTGTATGTACTATTGAGCCGGAAATGATAATGCTTGATAAGTGACTTGTGTTTGAATTCTAGTTATGAAAATGAAAGATAGATGTGTCATGAGTTATTGATATGTGCATGGATATTTGGATGATAACCAGGCTAAGTCCCGAAGGCATTTGTGCTAGTAACTAATTTTGGGCTAAGCCCGAAGGCATTTGTGCGAGCTACTATATCCGGGGTAAGTCCCGAAGGCATTTGTGCGAGTTACTATAACCGGGCTAAGTCCCGAAGGCATTTGTGCGAGTTACTATAATCGGGCTAAGTCCCGAAGGCATTTGAGCAAGTAGCTATATCCGGCTAAATTCCGAAGGTACTTGGTTTGGGAATGAGCGATCTTGCTGTAATAATTTCAATTAATACGCTCGTAAAATTCAAACGATGAGGTACGTTTCGTATATGCATTAGAGTAGTTGATTCCTTTTAAATATTATTCGCTCAGTCAATTAATGAGCTTCCGGCCTTTGGTTAAGTTGATCCCTTATGTGTGAATATAAGGGTTGGAAATGTGAAGTAGGACTGATTTTTTTTGAGAATATGTGTATATGAAATTATCCGTTTAGTTATATGAATGCTATACTTTAGTTGTGCCCAATTTCATTGCTCAAAACTTACTAAGCATTAAATGCTTACTCCGTTCTTTGAATCTCTGTTTTATAGATTTTGGTTCGTCAGCTATCGGACTCAGGATTGTCGAAGTCGAAGTCGTCCACACTATCAAAGCCCTTTTGGTACGCTTTTGGTTGAACTCTGAAAATGGCATGTATAGGACTACCCTTTTTGTTGTTGGTCATGTACCCTTTGGTTTTGTATAAATTTGGATAGCCATGCGAAAATGGCTTATATATATACTTTGAGCATAGCATTATAATCGTTTTGTATGTTGTTCATCGGGAGGTATGGAAATGTTTGGTAACGATTAGCCATTGAAATGGTTAATCATGATCATTTTGGTGCTTTGTATGACAAGTTCTAGTTGATTCATGGAAAACCATGAAATAGGTAAAGTTTACCTTAAAAACAGATACTGACAGCAGCAGTGGTGTGGATTTGAAAAATCACTTAAAATAGTAGGAATGGAATTAAATAGTGAATAAATTATGTAATCGAACCTTGATGAATCTGCTTTCATATGGAAGAAATGAAACGATCATATGAATCGTATTTTAAGAGATATTTAAGTTTTCGTGGAACAGGGCCAGAGCGATTTCTGGATCCCCTGATTTGAATTTGGAAATTCAGTATAAATTAACCAGAGATAATTAGAAGTCATGCCACATATTTATAGATTCCTTTGTGAGTCTAGTTTCATTACAAACAAACGGCATAAGTATTGAAGTCCTGTACAAGGAGATATCTAAGTAGTAATGCATGAAGGTCAGAGTAGTCGAACCCTAAAACAGGGGAGAATTTAACTAATAAACTGTACTAATTGGCTCAACCAAAAATTATAGAAAACAATTTGTAGAAGGATATATGAGTCTAGTTTCAGGTAAAATTTACAGAACTGGTTTTCGAGTTTGGGAAATCAAGATATGGTTTTTAAGGTGACAGTGACGCAGTTAGCCAGCTTGTCTGGAATTTTTTAAAATGAACTGTGTTTTACAATGAAATAAGTCCGTAAATACCTCGTGTTCGACTCCGGCCACGGTCTCGGGTACGGGGTGTTACACTACAACCAGATCTGAGGCTCGTGTTCCTGCTAGAGCTTATGCTATACGTGCACGCGAGGATGCTTCTTCGCCTGATGTTATTACCGGTACTTTCACTCTCTTTGATACTAATGTGATTGCTTTGATTGACCCTGGTTCTACTCATTCTTATATATGTGAAACCTTAGCAACCAGTAAGACTTTTCCTGTTGAGTCTACTGCGTTCGTAATTCGGGTGTCAAATCCCTTGGGTCGTTATGTGCTTGTCGACAAAGTGTGTAAGAAATGTCCCTTAGAAATCAGAAGTTCCTGCTTTCCGGCCAATTTGATGCTTTTACCGTTTGATGAATTTGATGTTATCCTCGGTATGGATTGGCTAACCGTTCACGATGCAGTTGTGAATTGCAAAAGAAAAACTATCGATTTGAGGTGTGCAAATAATGAGATGATTCGAGTTGAGTCTACTGACTTGAATGGGTCGCCAGCTGTAATATCATCGATGTTGGCTCAGAAATATGTAAGAAAGGGGTGCGAATCATACCTTGCGTATGTACTTGATGACAAAGAGTTAGAAAGAAGCCTGAATCTGTGCCGGTGGTTTGTGAGTATCTGGATGTTTTTCCCGAAGAATTACCGGGTTTACCACCTGTTCGGGAGGTAGAGTTTGGTATTGAGCTTGTACCTGGGACTACACCGATTTCGATAGCTCCGTATCGTATGGCACCAACAGAATTAAAGGAATTGAAAGCTCAGGTGCAAGAGTTGACGGATAGAGGTTTCGCTCGACCAAGTTTCTCACCTTGGGGTGCACCAGTATTGTTTGTGAAAAAGAAGGACGGAACCATGAGGTTGTGCATCGACTATCGTCAGCTGAATAAGGTGACAATAAAGAATAAATATCTGATACCGCGCATTGACGATTTGTTTGATCAACTGAAAGGAGCCTCGGTGTTTTCAAAGATAGATTTGAGATCGGGTTATTATCAGTTGCGAATTTGAGATTCGGATATACCCAAAACTGCTTTCAGAACGAGATACGGTCACTACGAATTCTTAGTGATGCCGTTTGGGCTCACTAATGCCCCCGCGGTATTTATGGATCTGATGAATCGGATCTTCAGACCGTATTTAGATCGGTTTGTAGTTGTGTTTATCGATGATATTTTGGTCTATTTGAGAAATGAAACCGATCATGCTGATCACCTGGGATTAGTGTTGTAAATTTTACGGGATAAGCAGTTGTATGCTAAGTTCAGTAAGTGCGAGTTCTGGTTAAGAGAGGTTAGCTTCTTGGGACATGTGGTATCTGCATCGGGTATTCGAGTTGATCCGAGCAAAATTTCAGCCATACTTAACTAGAAGCCTCCGAGAAATATTACTGAAGTTCGGAGCTTTTTGGGACTTGCTTGTTACTACCGACGGTTTGTAAAAGGTTTCTCGATGATAGCCACACCAATGACGAAACTACTTCAGAAAGATGTTAAGTTTGAATGGACAGAAAAGTGTCAGAAAAGTTTCGATCAATTGAAAACTCATTTGACGGAAGCTCCAGTACTAGTGCAGCCCGAATCAGGTAAGGAGTTCGTCATTTACAGTGATGCATCCTTACTTGGGTTGGGTTGTGTATTGATGCAAGAAGGTCGAGTTGTAGCTTATGCGTCGAGGCAACTGAAGCCACATGAGAAAAATTATCCAACCCATGATCTCGAACTGGCTGCCATCGTATTCACTTTGAAAATATTGCGACATTACTTATTTGGTGAGAAGTGCCATGTATATTCGGATCACAAAAGTCTCAAATATTTGATGACTCAAAGAGACTTGAATCTGCGACAAAGACGTTGGCTTGAGTTGTTAAAAGATTATGAGCTTGTCATTGACTATCACCTAGGAAAGGCTAATGTAGTTGCGGATGCCTTAAGTCGTAAATCACTGTTTGCTTTACGAGCGATGAATGTACACTTGTCTGTTTTATCCGACAATGTGTTAGTGGCAGAATTAAAGGCCAGACCATTGTTGATTCATCAAATTTGTGAAGCTCAGAAAGTCGATGATGAACTGGTTAATCATGATTGGCCATTTGAATGGTTAATCATGATCATATTTTGTGCTATATATGCTAAAGGGCTAGTTGAATCATGGAAACTATGAAATAGGTAAAGTCTACCTTAAAGGCAGATGCTGACAGCAGCAGTGATGTAAATTTGAAAAATCACTAAAAATAGTAAGAATGGAATTAAATAGTGAATAAATTATGTAATCTAACCTTGATGAATCTACTTTCATATGGAAGAAACGAAACGATCATATGAGTCGTATTTTAAGAGATATTTAAGTTTTCGTGGAAAAGGGACAGAGCAATTTCTGGATCCCCTGATCTGACTTTGGAAATTCACTATAAATTAACCAGAGATAATTAGAAGTCTTCCATATATTTATAGATTCCTTTTTGAGTCTAGTTTCATTAGAAACAAACGGGATAAATATTGAAGCCCTATACAGTGAGATATATAAGTCGTAATACATGAAGGTCAGAGCAGTCGAACCCTGAAATAGGGGAGAATTTAACTAATAAACTGTACTAATTGACTTGATCAAAAATTCTAGAAAAATTTACGGAATCAGTTTTCGAGCTTCGGAACTCGAGATATGAATTTTAAAGTGACTGTGATGCAATTAGCCAGCTTGTCTGGAAATAAAAAAAATGAACTGTGTAAGTCAATGAAATAAGTCCGTAAATACCTCGTGTTCGACTCCCGAAACGGTCTCGGGTACGGGGCATTACAATTTTATTGGTATCAGAGCTACGGTTTAGTCGATTCTAGGACTACCGTAATACGTTTTGGTCTAGCTATACATGCCATTTTGTGATTATTTGATAGTGTGGTGATTTCTGACAATTGAAAATGTGTTTATTTATAGTAATGGATCCCGATCCCAACCGAGCGGTAGCTGATGATCTTGAGAGTGTAGCGCCTGCTCCTGCGCAAGGGACAGCGCCGGCGAACTCTCAACCTATTGCTAGTAATCCGAACGATGAAGCTAGACAAGCTTTTTATAGCGTGATGAATGATTGGTTCAACCAATACATTCGAACAAATACGGCTGTTCCACAACCCCCATTCCCGACTAATACAACCCCCGCACCTGCAATGCCTCCGGTCACTGACCAAATAAGGTCAAATAAGCCCCCAGTTGACAGAATCCGAAAACACGGGGCTACTGAATTTAAAGCTACGGACAGCGACGACGCCGAGCAAGCTGAATTTTGGTTGGATAACACTATTCGGGTACTTGATGAACTATCTTGCACACCCGATGAATGCTTAAAGTGTACTATCTCCTTGCTACGTGATTCTGCCTACTATTGGTGGAATACGTTGATTTCTGTTGTGCCCAGAGAGCAAGTAACTTGGGAGTTTTTCCAAACCGAGTTTCGAAAGAAGTATATCAGTCAGAGATTCATTGACCAAAAACGGAAGGAATTTCTTGAACTTAAACAAGGTTCCATGTCGGTTACCGACTATGAACGTAAATTTGTGAGGCTTAGTCGATACGCACGAGAATGCATTTCTTCAGAAGCTGTGATGTGTAAACGTTTCGAAGATGGACTGAATGATGATATAAAGCTGTATGTTGGCATTTTAGAAATCCGAGAATTTGTGATACTTGTCGAGCGAGCTTGCAGAGCTGAGGGGCTCAGTAAGGAGAAAAGGAAAGCTGATAAGGGAGCAAAGGAGTTTCGTAAGAGATCTTTGGGAAAGCCCTTCCAACAGTCATCGAAGAAATCTAGAGACACTTCGGGTTTTTCTAGACGAGATCGTGACCGACCCCCTGTGAGTACACGAGTCACTTCGGTCGCCAGTGTTGGAAACGATCGTCGAGAAAGAACGGAGTGCCAGTATTGTGGTAAATGGCATCCGGGGAGTTATAGATTCCATGACCGCTCCTGTTATAAATGCGGATCAGCTGACCATTTTATCAAGGATTGCCCGAGGCTGTCTAAACAAAATGTAAATCAGAGTGGGAAACCAGGTGCTACTACTGCTCGGGGTAGACCGTCTAGAAACACGGGCAATGCTAGTGGCGGTCAGAGAGGATCTAGAGATGCTACATGTGACAGCCCTAAAGTGACCCTAGTCAGAAAGCGGTTTCGGGACCGCTAAACCGAGTCACCAAGTTAGTTAAATATGATAATTATTGTCTAAAATATGTGAATATGAATGTGTGAAAGTTTTAAGCTTCGATTTAGTTAATTGCATGTGAATTTAGTTAATAGGACTTATGTGAGAAAATTTAGAAATGTGCTAGGCAAAAGTAAGTGGCCTATTAATGCATGTTATAAAGGTGATGGGTTTGCATGTCAAATTACCCAAAATTTGACTAGTGGCCGGCCATGCTATGGGATAAAAGGTATTATAAACCTTTTATATTAGTGTTTTATGTTAGGAAAAATAAAATAAGGACCATGGGCAATAAAATAATAGTGGTTAGTAGGATGATGAAAAAAAAAAGAGGTTCTCATTTGTTTCTTCTTGACCAAAAAATCAAAGGAATGAGGGGAAGAAAAGGTTGAAGAGGTTCGGCCATACTAGTATCTAGATTAAGGTATGTTTGATGATGTTCCATGAGATGCATGCATGTTTTAGTTGTTAGCTTGAGTTCTACCTAGCCCATGGTTTAAATCTTTGCTATGTGATGGAGATGATATTCAGCCATGGGTGTTGTCTTCTTGGTTGGTGTTTGATGTTGTGGTGATGATGCATGGAGATGAGTTAAGTTTCGGCTAAGGTGGAATTGTGTTGATGTCATTTGCATGCTAAATGTGAAGCTTTGTAATGATACATGTGATGGTGGATTGATGCCTCTTGGATTTTCTTTTTAGCATTTTTTTGAGTTAGACATTAGGTTCTTTGTTTAACCCATGACCAAAATTGAAATGGTATGGTGTCTTGATGCATTCGGCCATAGTAGGAAATATGGTTGTTGTTCATGTTATTTGCATGAGAAATGGTAGTAAGGTGAAGTGCAAATATTAGTATTTGATGACTAGTGTATATATGTGTATTAGCCGAGTTTTGAACTTGAAACAAAATGGTATGTAGTTAATACAAGTAACCATATTTGTATTAAGTATTAAGCATATAATTGGCCTCAACATAGACATGCATATTTGGCCACATGAGATAGATTGGTGTTGCGTGTATTCGGTTAGGGGCAAGCATATTGATGCTTTTATCTTGACTTAGATAATCGGCTCAAGGAGAATTTGTTAAAGTGCTTAGTTAATTGATATTAGGTTAATGATGTGTGTATTCGGTCATGAAGGTGCACATGAGGAAATGTTAGATTAATTGTATTAAATTGCTCAATGTGATTAAAAATGCGTATGACCACTTTGTATTTGAGCTAAAGGTGGCCATATGACCTATCAACTCCTTGTCATATTCGGCCATAAGCTAGCATAATGAGACTTTAATAAGTTAAATTTGCTTGAATTAGCTCAAGAGCTTAGAGGACCAAAGTTGGACAAGAGAAAGGAAAAAGTGATCGAATAGCCGCCGAAATCGTTCGACGACATCCGAAATAAGTTTTTGAGTAATGGATCTTAGATTATGATTCGATTAGATCATGTTTTAAGTAAATTAAAATCATGCTCTTTGTATGTACTATTGAGCCGAAAATGATAATGCTTGATAAGTGACATGTGTTTGAATTCTAGTTATGAAAATGAAATATAGATGTGTCATGATTTATTGATATGTCATGGATATTTGGATGATAACTGGGCTAAGTGCCGAAGGCATTTGTGCTAGTGACTAATTCCGGGCCAAGCCCGAAGGCATTTGTGCGAGTTACTATATCCGGGCTAAGTACCGAAGGCATTTTTGCGAGTTACTATAACCGGGCTAAGTCCCGAAGGCATTTGAGCAAGTAGCTATATCCGGCTAAATTCCGAAGGTACTTGGTTTGGGATTGAGCGATCTTGCTGTAATAATTTCAATTAATACGCTCGTAAAATTCCAACGATGAGGTACGTTTCGTATATGCATTGGAGTAGTTGATTCCTTTTAAATATTATTTGCTCAGTCAATTAATGAGCTTCCGGCCTTTGGTTAAGTTGATCCCTTATGTGTGAATATAAGGGTTGGAAATGTAAAGTAGGACTGATTTTTTTGAGAATATGTGTATATGAAATTATCCGTTTAGTTATATGAATGCTATACTTTAGTTGTGCCTAATTTCATTGCTCAAAACTTACTAAGCATTAAATGCTTACTCCGTTCTTTGAATCTCTGTTTTATAGATTTTGGTTCGTCAGCTATCGGACTCGGGATTGTCGAAGTCGAAGTTGTCCACACTATCAAAGCCCTTTTGGTATACTTTTGGTTGAACTCTAAAAATGGCATGTATAGGACTACCCTTTTTGTTGTTGGTCATGTACCCTTTGGTTTTGTATAAATTTGGATAGCCATGCAAAAATGGCTTTTATATATACTTTGAGCATAGCATTATAATCGTTTTGTATGTTGTTCATTGAGAGGTATGGAAATGTTTGATAACGATTAGCCATTGAATGGTTAATCATGATCATTTTGGTGCTTTGTATGACAAGTTCTAGTTGATTCATGGAAAACCATGAAATAGGTAAAGTTTACCTTAAAAACAGATGCTGACAGTAGCAGTAGTGTGGATTTGAAAAATCACTAAAAATAGTAGGAATGGAATTAAATAGTGAATAAATTATGTTATATAACCTTGATGAATCTACTTTCATATGGAAGAAACGAAACGATCATATGAGTCGTATTTTAAGAGATATTTAAGTTCTCGTGGAACAGGGCTAGAGCGATTTCTGGATCCCCTGATCTGACTTTGGAAATTCACTATAAATTAACCAGAGATAATTAGAAGTCAGGCCACATATTTATAGATTCCTTTTTGAGTCTATTTTCATTAGAAACAAACGGCATAAGTATTGAAGCCCTGTACAAGGAGATATCTAAGTCGTAATGCATGAAGGTTAGAGTAGTCGAACCCTAAAACAGGGGAGATTTTAACTAATAAACTGTACTAATTGGCTTGACCAAAAATTCTAGAATAAAATTTTTAGAAGGATATGTGAGTCTAGTTTCAGGTAAAATTTACGAAACTGGTTTTATAGTTTTGGAACTCAAGATATGGTTTTTAAGGTGACAGTGACGCAGTTAGCCAGCTTGTCTGGAATTTTTTAAAATGAACTGTGTTTTACAATGAAATAAGTCCGTAAATACCTCGTGTTCGACTCCGGCCACGGTCTCGGGTACGGGGTGTTACAATTTTATTGGTATCAGAGCTACGGTTTAGTCAATTCTAGGACTACCGTAATACGTTTGGGTCTAGCTATACATGCCATTATGTGATTATTTGATAGTGTGGTGATTTCTGACAATTGAAAATGTGTTTATTTATAGTAATGGATCCCGATCCCAACCGAGCGGTAGCTGATGATCTTGAGAGGGTAGCGCCCGCTTCCGCACAACGGACAGCGCCGGCGGACTCTCAACCTATTGCTAGTAATCCGAATGATGAGGCTAGATAAGCTTTTTATAGCGTGATAAATGATTGGTTCAACCAATACATTCGAACTAATACGGTTGTTCCACAACCTCCATTCCCAACTAATATCACCCCCGCACCTACAATACCTCCGGCAACTGACCAAATAAGGTCAAATAAGCCCCCAGTTGACAGAATCCGAAAACACGGGGCTACTGATTTTAAAGCTACGGACAGCGATGATGCCGAGCAAGCTGAATTTTGGTTGGACAACACTATTCGGGTACTCGATGAGCTATCTTGCACACCCGATGAGTGCCTAAAGTGTACTATCTCCTTGCTACGTGATTGTGCCTACTATTGGTGGAATACGTTGACTTCTGTTGTGCCCAGAGAGTAAGTAACTTGGGAGTTTTTCTAAATCGAGTTTTGGAAAAAGTATATCAGTCAGAGATTCATGGATCAAAAACGAAAGGAATTTCTTGAACTTAAACAAGGTTCCATGTCGGTTACCGACTATGAACGAAAATTTGTAAGGCTTAGCCGGTACGCTCGAGAATGTATTTCCTCAGAAGCCGTGATGTGTAAACGTTTCGAGGATGGGCTGAATGATGATATAAAGCTGTATGTTGCAATTTTGGAAATTCGAGAATTTGTGGTACTTGTCGAGCGAGCTTGCAAAGCCGAGGAGCTCAGTATGGAGAAAAGAAAAGTTGAGGTGGGAGCAAAGGAGTTTCGTAAGAGGTCTTCGGGGAAGCCCTTCCAACAGTCATCGAAGAAATTTAGAGATGACTTAGGCTGGTCTAGAGACACTTCGGGTTTTTCTAGACGAGATTGTGATCGACCCCCTGTGAGTGCACGAGTCACTTCGGTCGCCAGTGTTGGAAATGATCGTTGAGACAGAACGGAGTGTCAATATTGTGGTAAATGGCATTCGGGGAGTTGTAGATTCCATTGTAGATTCCATGACCACTCCTGTTACAAGTGCGGATTAGCTGACCACTTTATTAAAGATTGCCCGAGATTGTCTGAACAGAACGTAAATCAGAGTGGAAAACCTGGTGCTACTACTACTCGGGGTAGACCATCTAGGAATACGGGCAATGCTAGTGGCGGTCAGAGAGGATCTAGAGATGCTACAACCAGATCTGAGGCTCGTGCTCCTGCTAGAGCTTATGCCATACGCGCACGCGAGGATGCTTCTTCGCCAGATGTTATTACCGGTACTTTTACTCTCTTTGATACTAATGTGATTGCTTTGATTGACCCTAGTTCTACTCATTCTTATATATGTGAAACCTTAGCATCCAGTAAGACTCTACCTGTTGAGTCTACTGAGTTTGTAATTCGGGTGTCAAATTCTTTGGGTCGTTACGTGCTTGTCGACAAAGTGTGTAAGAAATGTCCCCTAGTAATCCGAGGTTCCTGTTTTCCGACCGATTTGATGCTTTTACCGTTTGATGAATTTGATGTTATCCTCGGTATGGATTGGTTGACCGTACATGATGCAATTGTAAATTGCAAAAGAAAAACCATCGATTTAAGGTGTGTAAATAACGAGGTAATCCGAGTTGAGTCTACAGACTTGAATAGGTTTCCAGCTGTAATATCATCAATGTTGGCTCAGAAATATGTAAGAAAGGGGTGTGAAGCATACCTTGCGTATGTACTTGATGACAAAGAGTTAGAAAAGAAGCCTGAATCCGTGCCAGTGGTTTGTGAATACCCGGATGTTTTTCCCGAAGAATTACCGGGTTTACCACCTGTTCGGGAGGTAGAGTTTGGTATCGAGCTTGTACCTGGGACTACACCGATTTCGATAGCTCCGTATCGTATGGCACCAACCGAGTTAAAAGAGTTGAAAGCTCAGTCGCAAGAGTTGACAGATAGGGGTTTTGCTCGACCAAGTTTCTCACCTTGGGGTGCACCAGTATTGTTTGTGAAAAAGAAGGACGGAACCATGAGGTTGTGCATCGACTATCGTCAGCTGAATAAGGTGACAATAAAGAATAAATATCCGATACCGCGCATTGACGATTTGTTTGATCAACTAAAGGGAGCCTCAGTGTTTTCAAAGATGGACTTGAGATCGGGTTATTATCAGTTGCGAATTCGAGATTCGGATATACCCAAAACAGCTTTTAGAATGAGATACGGTCACTACGAGTTCTTAGTGATGCCGTTTGGGCTCACTAATGCCCCTGCGGTATTTATGGATCTGATGAATCGGGTCTTCAGACAGTATCTTGACCGGTTTGTAGTTGTGTTTATTGATGACATCTTGGTCTACTCAAGAGATGAAACCGAGCATGCTGAGCACCTGAGATTAGTGTTACAGATTTTACGAGATAAGCAGTTATATGCTAAGTTCAGTAAGTGTGAGTTCTGGTTAAGAGAAGTGAGCTTCTTGGGTCATGTGGTATCCGCATCGGGTGTTCGAGTTGATCCGAGCAAAATTTCAGCCATACTTAACTGGAAGCCTCCGAGAAATATTACTGAGGTTCGGAGCTTTTTAGGACTAGCTGGTTACTACAGACGGTTTGTAAAGGGTTTCTCGATGATAGCCACACCAATGACGAAGCTACTTCAAAAAGATGTTAAGTTCGAATGGACGGAAAAATGTCAGAAGAGTTTTGATCAACTGAAAACTTATTTGACTGAAGCTCCAATTCTAGTGCAGACCGAATCAGGCAAGAAGTTTGTCATTTATAGTGATGCATCCCTACTTGGGTTGGGTTGCGTATTGATGCAAGAAGGTCGAGTTGTGGCCTATGCGTCGAGACAATTAAAGCCACATAAGAAAAATTATCCGACCCATGATCTCGAACTAGCTGCCATCGTATTCGCTTTGAAAATATGGCGACATTATTTATTTGGTGAGAAGTGCCATGTATAATCGGATCACAAAAGTCTCAAATATTTGATGACTCAAAGAGACTTAAATCTGCGACAAAGGCGTTGGCTTGAGTTGTTGAAAGATTATGAGCTTTTCATTGATTATCAGCCGGGAAAGGCTAATGTGGTTGCGGACGCCTTAAGCCAAAAATCACTGTTTGCTTTACGAGCGATGAATGTACACTTGTCTGTTCTACCCGACAATGTGTTAGTAGCTGAATTAAAGGCCAAACCATTGTTGATTCATCAAATTCGTGAAGCTCGGAAAGTCGATGATGAAATGGTTGCAAAACGAGCTGAATGTGTTTCAAATATGGAATCAGAGTTTCAAATTGATGATGACGATTGTTTGAGGTTCAGAAGTCGTTTGTGTGTTCCAAGAAATTTAGAACTTATTTCGATGATTCTGAACGAAGCTCATTGTAGCCGAATGTGAATTCACCCGGGGAGTACGAAAATGGACAACGATCTGAGACGTTAGTTTTGGTGGCATGAAATGAAACGAGACATTTCCGATTTTGCTTCGAAGTGCTTAGTATGTCAGCAAGTGAAGGCGGAACATTAAGTGCCTACGGGTTTACTTCAGCCGATCATGATACCTGAATGGAAATGGGATCGAGTCACGATGGATTTTGTATCTGGGTTGCCAGTGTCGGCAAGTAAGAAAGATGCGATTTGGGTTGTTGTTGATAGACTGACTAAGTCGGCTCACTTTATCCCCGTACGCACGGATTTTTCATTGGATAAACTAGCTGAATTGTATGTTTCTCAGATTGTGAGATTACACGGGGTACCTATTTCTATTGTGTCGGATAGAGATCCGAGATTCACCTCACGATTTTGGAAGAAATTGCAAGAAGCTTTGGGTATCAAGTTGCATTTTAGCACCGCTTTTCACTCCCAAACCGATGGTCAATCCGAGCAAATAATTCAGATACTCGAGGATATGTTGAGATGCTGCATCCTTGAGTTTAGTAGTTCATGGGAACGGTATCTACCTTTGATTGAGTTCGCTTACAACAATAGTTTTCAGTCAAGCATTAAGATGGCGCCTTACGAGGCTTTGTACGGTCGAAAATGTCGTACACCATTGTTTTGGACCAAGCTCGGTGAAACTAAAATTTTTGGAGTTGATTTGATTAAAGATGCTGAGCAGAAAGTAAAAATAATTCGTGAAAGTCTGAAGGCAGCATTAGATCGTCAGAAGTCGTACGCGGATTTGAAACGAAAGGACATTGAGTATCAGGTGGGAGATAAAGTGTTTCTTAAAGTTTCACCTTGGAAAAAGATACTCAGATTTGGGCGTAGGGGCAAATTGAGTCCGAGGTTCATCGGGCCATATGAAATATCCGAACGAGTCGGTCCAGTTGCGTATAGATTGATTTTACCCCCTGAACTTGAAAGGATCCACAACGTTTTTCATGTTTCGATGCTTCGACGTTACAGATCTGATCCTTCGCACATAATAAGTCCCTCTGAGATTGAAATTCAAGCCGATATGAGTTATGAAGAAGAACCGATTCGTATCCTGGCTCGTGAAGTGAAAGAGTTACGAAACAAAAAGGTTCCTTTAGTAAAAGTGTTATGGCTCAAACACGGGATGGAAGAAGCTACTTGGGAGACCGAGAACTCTATGAAAGAACGATACCCAAAACTTATTTACCGGTAAGATTTTCGGGGACGAAAATTTCTTAAGTGGGGGAGAGTTGTGACAGCCCTAAAGTGACCCTAGTCGAAAAGCGGTTTCGGGACCGCTAAACCGAGTCACCAAATTATTTGAATATGATAATTATTGTCTAAAATATGTGAATATGAATGCGTGAAAGTTTTAAGCTTCGATTTAGTTAATTGCATGTGAATTTAGTTAATAGGACTTATGTGAGAAAATTTAGAAATGTGCTAGGCAAATGTAAGTGGCCTATTAATGCATGTTACAAAGGTGATGGGTTTGCATGTCAAATTACCCAAAATTTGACTAGTGGCCGGCCATGCTATGGGATAAAAGGTATTGTAAACCTTTTATGTTAGTGTTTTATGTTAGGAAAAATAAAATAAGGAGCATGGGCAATAAAATAATAATGGTTAGTAGGATGATGAAAAAAAAAAGAGGTTCTCATTTGTTTCTTCTTGACCGAAAAATCAAAGGAAGGAGGGGAAGAAAAGGTTGAAGAGGTTCGGCCATACTAGTATCTAGATTAAGGTATGTTTGATGATGTTCCATGAGATGCATGCATGTTTTAGTTGTTAGCTTGAGTTCTACCTAGCCCATGGTTTAAATCTTTGCTATGTGATGGAGATGATATTCGGCCATGGGTGTTGTCTTCTTGGTTGGTGTTTGATGTTGTGCTGATGATGCATGGAGATAAGTTAAGTTTCGGCTAAGGTGGAATTGTGTTGATGTCATTTGCATGCTAAATGTGAAGCTTTGTAATGATACATATGATGGTGGATTGATGCCTCTTGGATTTTCTTTTTAGCATTTTTTTGAGTTAGACATTAGGTTCTTTGTTTAACCCATGACCAAAATTGAAATGGTATGGTGTCTTGATGCATTCGGCCATAGTAGGAAATATGGTTGTTGTTCATGTTATTTGCATGAGAAATGGTAGTAAGGTGAAGTGCAAATATTAGTATTTGATTACTAGTGTATATATGTGTATTAGCCGAGTTTTGAACTTGAAACAAAATGGTATGTAGTTAATACAAGTAACCATATTTGTAGGAAGTATTAAGCATATAATTGGCCTCAACATAGACATGCATATTCGGCCACATGAGATAGATTGGTGTTGCGTGTATTCGGTTAGGGGCAAGCATATTGATGCTTTTATCTTGACTTAGATAATCGGCTCAAGGAGAATTTGTTAAAGTGCTTAGTTAATTGATATTAGGTTAATGATGTGTGTATTCGGTCATGAAGGTGCACATGAGGAAATGTTAGATTAATTGTATTAAATTGCTCAATGTGATTAAAAATGCGTATGACCACTTTGTATTTGAGCTAAAGGTGGCCATATGACCTATCAACTCCTTGTCATATTCGGCCATAAGCTAGCATAATGAGACTTTAATAAGTTAAATTTGCTTGAATTAGCTCAAGAGCTTAGAGGACCAAAGTTGGACAAGGGAAAGGAAAAAGTGATCGAATAGTCGCCGAAATCGTTCGACGACATCCGAAGTAAGTTTTTGAGTAATGGATCTTAGATTATGATTCGATTAGATCATGTTTTAAGTAAATTAAAATCATGCTCTTTGTATGTACTATTGAGCTGAAAATGATAATGCTTGATAAGTAACTTGTGTTTGAATTCTAGTTATGAAAATGAAATATAGATGTGTCATGATTTATTGATATGTGCATGGATATTTGGATGATAACTGGGCTAAGTCCCGAAGCCATTTGTGCTAGTGACTAATTCCGGGCTAAGCCCGAAGGCATTTGTGCGAGCTACTATATCCGGGCTAAGTCCCGAAGGCATTTGTGCGAGTTACTATAACCGGGCTAAGTCCCGAAGGCATTTGTGCGAGTTACTATAACCGGGCTAAGTCCCGAAGGCATTTGAGCAAGTAGCTATATCCGACTAAATCCTGAAGGTACTTGGTTTGGGAGTGAGCGATCTTGCTGTAATAATTTCAATTAATACGCTCGTAAAATTCCAACGATGAGGTACGTTTCGTATATGCATTGGAGTAGTTGATTCCTTTTAAATATTATTCGCTCAGTCAATTAATAAGCTTCCGGCCTTTGGTTAAGTTGATCCCTTATGTGTGAATATAAGGGTTGGAAATGTGAAGTAGGACTGATTTTTTTTTAGAATATGTGTATATGAAATTATCCGTTTAGTTATATGAATGCTATACTTTAGTTGTGCCTAATTTCATTGCTCAAAACTTACTAAGCATTAAATGCTTACTCTGTTCTTTGAATCTCTGATTTATAGATTTTGGTTCGTCAGCTATCGGACTCGGGATTGTCGAAGTCGAAGTCGTCCACACTATCAAAGCCCTTTTGGTACGCTTTTGGTTGAACTCTGAAAATGGCATGTATAGGACTACCCTTTTTGTTGTTGGTCATGTACCCTTTGGTTTTGTATAAATTTGGATAGTCATGCGAAAATGGCTTTTATATATACTTTAAGCATAGCATTATAATCGTTTTGTATGTTATTCATTGAGAGGTATGGAAATGTTTGGTAACGATTAGCCATTGGAATGGTTAATCATGATCATTTTGGTGCTTTGTATGACAAGTTCTAGTTGATTCATGGAAAACCATGAAATAGGTAAAGTTTACCTTAAAAACAGATGCTGACAGCAGTAGTGGTGTGGATTTGAAAAATCACTAAAAATAGTAGGAATTGAATTAAATAGTGAATAAATTATGTAATCGAACCCTGATGAATCTACTTTCATATGGAAGAAACGAAACGATCATATGAGTCGTATTTTAAGAGATAATTAACCAGAGATAATTAGAAGTCATGCCACATATGTATAGATTCCTTTTTGAGTCTAGTTTCATTGCAGACAAACGGCATAAGTATTGAAGCTCTGTACAAGGAGATATCTAAGTCGTAATGCATGAAGGTCAGAGTAGTCGAACCCTGAAACAGGGGAGAATTTAACTAATAAACTATACTAATTGGCTCGACCAAAAATTCTAGAAAAAACTTTTTAGAAGGATATGTGAGTCTAGTTTCAGGTAAAATTTACAAAACTGGTTTTCGAGTTTTGGAACTCAAGTATGGTTTTTAAGGTGACAGTGACGCAGTTAGCCAGCTTGTCTAAAATTTTTTAAAATGAACTGTGTTTTACAATGAAATAAGTCCGTAAATACCTCGTGTTCGACTCCGGCCACGGTCTCGGGTACGGGGTGTTACACTACAACCAGATCTGAGGCTCGTGCGCCTGCTAGAGCTTATGCTATACGTGCACGCGAGGATGCTTCTTCGCCTGATGTTATTACCGGTACTTTC
Organism: Gossypium hirsutum; assembly: GCF_007990345.1. Classification (NCBI taxonomy): domain Eukaryota; kingdom Viridiplantae; phylum Streptophyta; class Magnoliopsida; order Malvales; family Malvaceae; genus Gossypium; species Gossypium hirsutum. The sequence continues at coordinate 23,969,480 of NC_053429.1, forward strand.
ACTCTCTTTGATACTAATGTGATTGCTTTGATTGACCCTGGTTCTACTCATTCTTATATATGTGAAACCTTAGCAACCAGTAAGACTTTACCTGTTGAGTCTACTGAGTTCGTAATTCAGGTGTCAAATCCCTTGGGTCGTTATGTGCTTGTCGACAAAGTGTGTAAGAAATGTCCCTTAGAAATCAGAGGTTCCTGCTTTCCGGCCAATTTGATGCTTTTACCGTTTGATGAATTTGATGTTATCCTCGGTATGGATTGGCTAACCGTTCACGATGCAGTTGTGAATTGCAAAAGAAAAACTATCGATTTGAGGTGTGCAAATAATGAGATGATTCGAGTTGAGTCTACTGAATTGAATGGGTCGCCAGCTGTAATATCATCGATGTTGGCTCAGAAATATGTAAGAAAGGGGTGCGAAGCATACCTTGCGTATGTACTTGATGACAAAGAGTTAGAAAAGAAGCCTGAATCTGTGCCGGTGGTTTGTAAATATCTGGATGTTTTTCCCGAAGAATTTCCGGGTTTACCACCTGTTCGGGAGGTAGAGTTTGGTATTGAGCTTGTACCTGGGACTACACCGATTTCGATAGCTCCGTATCGTATGGCACCAACAGAATTAAAGGAATTGAAAGTTCTGGTGCAAGAGTTGACGGATAGAGGTTTCGCTCGACCAAGTTTCTCACCTTGGGGTGCACCAGTATTGTTTGTGAAAAAGAAGGACGGAACCATGAGGTTGTGCATCGACTATCGTCAACTGAATAAGGTGACAATAAAGAATAAATATCTGATACCGCGCATTGACGATTTGTTTGATCAACTAAAGGGAGCCTCGGTGTTTTCAAAGATAGATTTGAGATCGGGTTATTATCAGTTGCGAATTCGAGATTCAAATATACCCAAAACTGCTTTCAGAACAAGATACGGTCACTACGAATTCTTAGTGATGCCGTTTGGGCTCACTAATGCCCCCGCGGTATTTATGGATCTGATGAATTGGATCTTCAGACCGTATTTAGATC